>NC_023755.2:35236783-35280022 GCF_000499845.2 Phaseolus vulgaris | reverse complement strand
CCCCATCACGACATTTTGTCCCATCTTATGGCCGAAAGGGACGTTAGAGATTTGCCATTACGTATGGAATACGTATAAATTAGAAATTTGAAATCGACCCTGGATTTTGTGTTAGTTTTAAACTTGAATCTGTCAACCAAGAAATTTGTACTGGAATGAATGGACTGGTGAAGACTATTTTGAAAAGGGACAAAAAAAATGTGCGTAAAATATACTCACAGAATATAGAAGAAGCTTTCAGTTTTAACGTTAACTTGTACGACAATAATAATATATTTAACACTAAAAAAATTAATATTTTATTATAATATAATATTTTATTTTAAAAAATAGTTATTATAAAATAATTGTTTTTTATTGATAAATCTGAGAAACTTTATTCTAACTTTCAAAAACCATACAATAAATAAAAAAAACTCTTAAATTGATTGATAGCGCAAGAAAAATATTTATGAAATTTAATTTTGAGCTAAAAAGTTCTAAACGAATCATGGCTGTTTGATTGTTAACAAGTCTTTGTAAAATTCTTAAATTTATTACACTACAATATTTAAGGGTGAGAGTTAGGTTCTGTGTGGGGGACCTTTTCTGGTAACACTAAAAAGAATCGTCATATAAAACTTTATGAAGTTATGAAAGTTTCTATCACTATATATATATATATATATATATATATATATATTGTGACGGTTATAAATTTATACGAAAATAATTATCATATTATATCATTTTTTTAGTGTAATTAATTATAAATAAATTTCTGAACAAATTTAAGTTACCTTGAGTCTTAGCCAGTCTTGGATAAATTGTTGGGAATGTTCAGTGTTGGGAGGGTTGGTGTTGTGAGAGAAGTATCTGAAGGGCACTCTAAGTTGAATGTTGTAGTTCTTACAGAAAGGCACCCAAAGCTTAGCAAACTTAGAAGCTTCCAGAAGGGCATAGAAGTTAAGAGGGGAGCATCCATCATCAGAAACATAGCAAGCTAGCTTGTTTGCAGGATAATCAAGTGCCAACAGAGACAACACAGTGTTGATTGTGATGATAGGTGGCTCAAGCACTGGGTCTGCAGTTGTCACAAATAGGTCCACTGCTGGAAGCTCAGCCTCAGGTACCCTGTTAGAAACACATGTATTAGACCACTATAACAACAAATCAACAACCTAAAATATTGACAACCTTAACAAAAGTGGTAATATGTTTAGAATATATTTGTGCAATCATGTATAGTACATCTCTTGACCTACCGAAGCAAGAGACGATCTATGTGGGTTTTGGTGAATGCAGGAGACCATTTGGTGCTGATGATAAAAATCCAAAAGCAAGTGAACCATGACTCGCATATGACAGCAACGAAGCAAGGGAAAGTGTAGCTGTCATGGCAGAAAATACGGTAACCAAGAAGCAAGAGGAGGAGGAGCAAAGTCAAGGAATCCATTGTTCTGGAAAACGTATGCTTCACCCAAAATTTATCATAAAGAGGGAGATTCTTTTCATTCGCCATATTTTCTAACTCAATGGTTCAAATGGGTGCATTCCTATGTGGCTTTATACTGTGACAAACCCGGTCTTAGTCTTCATTGACTAGCATTTCAGTGAGGATGTGAGGATAAGGTTTGCTGGGAAAAGAGAAATATAATGTGGATAGAAATAAAGGTGAGATATTGTTGAATAGTTGTAGAAACTTTATCAAGTTGGTGCATATTTTCTTGTTAGGAGAGAAACAAAGTGAAAATAGAAATAAAAAAAGTTAAAATATGTTACAAATAAATGAATGTATTTATATAAATAAAATTTAAAAAATACTCATAAATAAATTATTAATGATATTTATTTTTAATGTTATTATATGTATGTAATATCTTAAACGGTAATATAAACTACATTAAGATATTATCCTAAGATATTATTGATGATTAGGAGGAAGTATTGAAATACTTTGAACATCTTTAAGAAGCTTAATACGAAGAATGATTTTTATTTCTTATTTTTTTTCTAACTTTTTTGTATATAGGGAGTCATTGACCACATACACGAATATGTTTCTATCTCATTTGTTTGTTACTTCGTTGTTAAAGTACACTGCAATTTAAAATCATAAATAAAATAAATTTGTTGTTTTTTAAATAATTATATAGAAGTGATTATTATGAAAATGGTTTCAAGTTGCAAACACACGTGACCTCATGGTGAAAATTCAACCATGCACCATTTGTACTCACCAATTTTATTAGTCAAAACTTTTAGTCAAATATGTTAAATAAATACTAAAAAACACTCTTATAAGTTTTCACAAACATATAAAAAAATATATTTAACCATTTTCATATATATAGAAGCACGTGTTGAGAGATGCATCTTCATACAATATGTGTATGGTGTGAAGAGATATAAGTTATGGAGGTTGGACCTTAGAGAGGTTAGGTATTTCATGAGCAAAGACGTCACATTTGATAACACTCGAATGACTATGATGTGCAAAGATATCACATTTGATAACATTCAAATGACTATGATGTGCAGAGATCTAGAGAAAAGGCAGGAGAAAATCCATGTTGAAGTGGAGCCGTGGAGCCTTTTACTGAGGGATCAGATTGTTTGGAGGCATCATAAGGCATCATACAATGTTCACCAACCTTCTACCTCAATGATTGACTTTGGTTATCAGCTTACACATGATAGGGAGAATAGGATGATCAAACCTATATAGAGATTTGGATATGATGACCTTATCAGTTATGCGTTGGCAATAACTGAGGAGACAAATGTTTCAGAGCTTAAAAGCTTTCAGAAGGCTGTAGAAGGTTTAAAAGGTCAACAATGATAGGTTGTCATGGAGGAAAAGATTTAGTCTTTGGGAAAGAACCACATATTGACACTTGTTGATCTACCAAGAAGCCAAAAGGTTGTAGGATATAAGTGGGTGTTCAAGAAGAAGGAGGAAATACCAAGTGTAGAAGGTCAAAGATTCAAGGCTAAACTTGTGGCAAAAGGTTTTACAGAGGTGGAAGAGTTGATTATAATGAAATATTCTCACATCTAGAAAAGTATTGTTCTATAAGGATTTTAATATCTATTCTTAACCACTAGAATATGGTGCTATAACAGTTAGACGTGAAGACAACATTTTTGCATGGAATTCTGGAGAAGACTGTCTATATGCAACAACTCAAGAGGTTTGTTGAAAATGAGGAGGAATGTTTGTCCCTTGGAAAAATCATTGTATGGATTAAAACAGAATCCAAGGCTATGGTACAAGATATTTGATGACTTTATAAGGCATACAATGTTCTAAAGGTGCAATTATGCTAACTACTTATACATCCTCAAAAGGAAAGAATAATATGTGGTGTTCTTACTCTTATCTGTAGACAATATCCTTGTAGCCATCCAGTATAAAGATGAATTGGAGGAGCTCAAACAAAGACTAAGTTCAGAGTTTTAAATGAAGGATCTTGGTCTCACAAGGTGTATACTAGGGAGAAACATATAAAGGGATCAAACAGTTCAGATACTACATCTATCTCAACAAGGGTATTTGCAAAAGTTGGTTGAGAGGTTTAGGATGCATGAATCTAAACCTTTGGGAACATGTTTAGGACACCGTACGAAGCTCTCAGTTTCTCAAGCTTTAAGTATTGAGGAGCAAAGGAGGAAGATGAAAATTACCTTGAATCTTAATGGAGTTGGTAGCATAATGTATGGGATGGTCTGTAACAGACTGGATTTGACTCATGTTGTTATGGTTGTTAGTAGGTACATGGCAGATTCTGGACGAACTCATTAGGAGGCTTTGAAGTGAGTGTTGAGATATATGAGAGAAACAATATTGTCTGGTCTAGTGTATAGAAGATCTACCCTTGAAAGAGGTTCTATAGAAGAGTATTGGAAGTTGATTATGCAAGGAACATTGATACCCATAAAGTCAATCTCTGGGTATGTCATTACCTTTTTTAGTACAACAGTTTGTGAAAGATCTAATATGCAATTAGTTGTGGCTTTATTTACTATCTAGGCAGAGTATACCAGACTCACATTAGGGATAAAGGAGGCACTATGGTTGAAAGGGATGATTGTGCAGAATGTATGACTTTAAACTAGAGGGGGGTGAATGATTTAAAGAGGGTTTTCGCAAACTTTTAAGCCTAGAATGAAATTACTGTGGACTTTACTGTTTGTTTTACCTTTGTGGTCTTATCAGTTTGGGCTTTAATTTTTTTTCAACATTTGTTCCCACCGTTCTCAACTTGATTGAAGTTTATGATTTCAGGTTCATGCTCTTCTTGTTGAATACCTAAACCATGGAGAAGCGAAGCCCATAATGCCGCTTTTGTCCAAGGCCCTTGCTCATGCAACCTTAAATATAGAAAGATTTATTATTATAGTTACATGTATATAATGAATTTTCATTTTTTTAACTCAATTGCAAATGTATTGTGGTTTATGGATTTGGATCTCCCAATATTACTATTAATTACATAATGCATTTGGATTTTAGAACTTAACTGCAAAATATTTATGTATTCTGGATTATGGATTTTGATAATAGCGGGATTAATATATTTGGATAATCAGACTGAATTGAAAATATTTACTGCATTATAGATTTTGATTATAGAAAGATTTAAGATTACTATTATAATTACATTTATATTTTTAAACTTAATTGAAAAAAATTAATTCAATGTATTTGGATATTTCAATTCAATTGAAAATAAATATTGGATTCTCTATTTTTGCTTATACCAGGTTTTTAAATTGATAATCAGGTTTTTCAAAAGAAAATTAACCATTTAACTGTTTTTTTTTTTTAAAATGTGACCATAGTTACATATGGATATATCCGTTGTAATAGTTATTTATGACAATTTTAGATACATATTTTTTTTTTAATATAATCCGTATGTAAACTATGCTTTACATATGAATTTATTGTCTTACATATGGATTTGGGTTGTATGTAATACCAATTTTTCTTATAATGAGGTAGAGTCTTGAAAGATCAAAAGAATTTTAGGAGAATATAGTTTTCACTCCTAGAATGGTTATTCCTAGAATGGTTATGTTGAATATCCAATGCATACCTAAAACAAAATACCACATTTTATTTTGTAGCTCACATCGTAGTGTCATGTTTCTCTATTCATTTTGTACTACATTATAAAGTTTCCTTTCTTAGTAAATATCTCACTTTAACCTATTTATTCTTCAAACTAAATTTGTTAATGTTTATCTTCTCACTTTTTATATATTCAAACACTTATATTTCTTTTTGAAATATAGATGTGAAAGAGTGTGGTATCACTTTTTACATATATTATGGAAAACAAAAACTAAAAATAGAAACTAGTAAGTGAGTGATATTTTCTCACTATCTTTTATTTTATTTTCACACTTTTGCCTAATTAAACATTTCCAAACAAGGTACACTATTCTCACAATAGTACCGTACAATGAGAAGAATATATGCAAAACCACCATACAATGAGAAGAATATGGAGTAGCAAATTGCAAAACCAACCAAAGGAAATACACAATCACCCAATCATCCTTAATAAGCTTTGCCAAAGTACACAAAAAGGAAAGCCAACACCATTGACTTGCATATCGTGGATAAGGGAATTCCATATTTTCCTTTGCCAAATAAACCTTTGAAAAATGGCGAGTAGCAAACAACCAAATATGAACAACATAACACTTCTCCTATGCCAGATCCATGTCCATTTCTAACACGTGGTTGCCATCCCAACAACTTGGTAACCAATGCTATTAGTTGAATAAGCAAAATAGTTGTGCCAGGTATAAAAATTGGAGACTCGTTGAAAATGAATCTACCATTGTTTTCCTTAGCACTCTCGTTGGATGATGATTGCTGTTTTTTTGTTATTTCAAAGACAGTGTCTGATGTTCTCATTAGCTTAAGCACAATGCTCAATAATCCAAAAAACCAAGCATTTGTGGTGGTTATCCTTGCCATTCTTTGAGAGTTCCACCATGTTCGAATTGAAAACCCTGTTCCCAAGTACTCTACAAAAGTACTTATGTTGTAAATCACAAACAAAGTGGTAGGAATCCATTGTCCAAGTTCCTGCAACACGACTGAAACAGTGTGAAAAATGTGTGGATTTAGTAAGTTATTGAATATGAAGTAATATTTTAAAATTTATGTAACTATCTGAAAACTCTTGTTCTTTTTTATAGCCTTAAAAGAAAGCACTAAGCAAACAAAAAAAATAGGATGATGGAAGAAAAAGAGATTGTTTAAATGTTAATCTTCTAATCATGGATTATATGCAGTGATGTTAGTACAACTTTCCTAGCCATTATATGATTAAACATTTTAACTCAGAAGTTATGCATATATATATACACACAAGTGAATTCAATTTTTTTTAATCTAATTAAGTTCCCTTCCTTTATACATAAAAAATAACTTTGTAAAACAACACCTTTAATAATTCTATTACAAATAACAAATAGTGATTATCTTGAGGACTATGCAAGTTAAACTTTTGAATATGAAGAAATTTATATCTTTATGAAAAATGAAGTTTAATTATTCAATGAATAAACTTTACTTGATCTATGTGTGTATTCTGGTACCATAGAGTTTGAAAATTGCATGGGATCTAAGTTCATACCTTGGGCAAGAAAGTAGAGTTGTTGATGATGCAATATGCAGGGAGAAGACTGTAGCATATTTCAGGAACACATCTTAAGCCCCAAGTGGTGACCCAAAGATAGCCCAAGCATTGTCTGAATTGAAGCTTACCAAATAGGGTTCCAAAAATTGGACAGTGGTTGCTTAGGAGAATTTCAAGCAACCCTGAGACCCATCTTCTTTGTTGGACCATTACAGTTATGATATCTTTAGGTGAGCAACCCATAAAGGCTATAAGATCTGGTGAACACACTTCAAATCTCCAACCTTTTGTGTGGATTTTCAGCCCTGTAAGCGCATCTTCTGATGTTGTTCCGTACATCCAACCCACCTAACATTCTCAATACTCAGTACTCAAAATTTTTACTAATGATAGAAAAAAGTAAACTTTTTCAAGAACGAACTAGCTTTTTTTTTTTTCATTTTTTGTTTGTTTAGGTGAATACTTAGCATTCTCTTTTGTTTACCTCTTTACCCCAAGCAGTGTCATATTCATATTCACAACTGACAACTTCTTTTGCTGCCTCAACATATTTCCAAATATTATTATTGGAAGCCAATGTCTTCCCTTCCAAAGCATCAGTAGTTGATCCCACAAACCCCTTTGAACTTCCAAATATTCTTTTCTTTTTTGAGAATTTCCCTGCACACATAGTAACATGGTATATCAGATAACTATAATTTCAAAAACTGGAGTTTCTTTTGAGCTGACAAAATATTTCGGCATTATGAGACCCTTTTGAAACTGAGAAAATAAGAATAACATATTTAGACTCGTAAGGATAACAGTGAAATCAAAGTACCATTTGTGATGTCATGATCCTTCTTTCCATTTTGAATGTGATGATCAGGAGAAAGGCCATAAATTACTTTTCTTCGGTGCAAGCAATTTGTTCCTATGTAAAATATCCCTTGGAGTCCTGCTAATCCACCACCTAGGTACTGCATTACACAAAAGAGGCTTTATTAACCCTTATCATGTAGTTCATCATAAGGTTATTTGGCTAACTTTCTTAAAACTTGACTCACAAAAAACGTTGCCACAAGTTGATTTCCAAAAGGGTCATCCTTCAATGCATCGTAGAATTGTTGGATACATTGTGAAAATGCAACTTCTTTCTCTCCCTTTGAATCTGGTAAAATGCAGAGGGCGTGCAGAACAATCTTTGGATTATGAACATACATGTCACAATCTACGTTCAGGATAAAGGGAGCATTTGTCATCACTCCGGAAACTCTTGTCTGTTCATGATACAAATAACAGTGATTTAAGATCATGTAAGAATTATGAATACAAATAATGATACAAACTACTATTAGTAACACAACAATTTCTTCTTAGTTAAGAAGAAAACAAACTCACCAACACATTCATGGCACCAGCTTTATAATGATGTGGATGTTGCTTCTTCTTTTCTCTAGATACGTAGACTAAGTGTGGCAACTCGTCTGAAAGACCTTTGTTTTCGCATATTACCTATCAACAAGTACAAAAATATTTGTTTTGAAGCTGTTTATGCATTCTCTTTCAGAAAATAAATCAAACCTTTATTCATTAATATGTTTGTTCAGATCGATTGAGCATTAAAGAGAAAACTCCATTCAAGAGTTACAAATTTCTTTGACTTCTTTAGATAAAAATACTATTGTATAAACTATTATCTCTTTTAAATTATGGAAATTTTTGACGTAAATAATAACATTTTTCTTCTATCAAGATAAAATAGTTAAGTGTCCTATTTTTGTTTTTATGGGTTGCTAAATATTTGCCTGAAAATTATCTTTTTCACCACTGACCTTTTTATAAAGCATGATATAACTCCACAACTCTTTTTTAATAATAAAATTTTATAATTAGGTTAGTTAATAAATAAAATTTTACAATTATGTTAGTTAATAAATAAATAAATTATTTAAAATTTAAATTAGTTATTGATGGTTGTATATCTAAATTGGTGGGGTGAATCCACTATAATTTGTTGTTAAAAATTTGCCGAGACGACTGTGTCCAATCAAATTTTCATTCTAGTGCAGTCTTAAGTAATTTGTTTTATGAGAAATATTTTTGAATAAATTTGAAATATTTTACAGAAATCCCAACCCATTGAGGAAAAATTATAAGAGTTATGTATATTCATAATTTTAAGAAAAATACAAACATCATTAAAACTTATCTTAATAATTACTTCCAAAAAAATTCATCCTCACTAAGTTCACCCCCACACAACAAAGCAGTTACAATTAATTAGATTACAACAACAAAAGACACAATAACAATTAACAAACTGTAAAAAATCATTAAATAACAATTAATTATAAAAATAAAAATAATTAATCATACTAAATAAATTAAATACTATTTTAAAAATTAAAAAAATTATTAATATATAAAATAATTTATATTATTAATAAAAAATTATAAAATAATTTTTAAATTAATTACAAAAATTTTAGTTATTAATATCTTAAATTTTGAATTAGTATTAATAAAAACTAAATTTACTTATAAAATAATAAATATCTAAAATCTTAATAGATAATAATTAAATTTTAATATAAAAACTATTTTATAATTTTTTATTAATAATAAAATTATTTAGATATTAATAATTTTTTAATTTATAAGATAGTTTTTAATTTAAAATAATAACTAAATATTTTAACATTTAAAATTAATTTTTATCTAATAAGTTTTTATAAAAAACATTTAATACAAAATAAATTTTGCAAACCAGCAATCCTGGATCAAAGTGTACCAAACTCCAAACTTTAGTTGGTACTCACCTTCACAACATATATTTGGTTGGGACCTACCAAATCTTCATTGTACTATAAAGTCATCACGTGCTCCTTATTGAATTGTCTCATTAAATAAGTACTGTTAATTAAAGGTGTTTGAAGCTACATTTGGTTTAAATAATCATCAAAACAAAATATAAAATAAAATATAGTTTAGTTTAATCTAATTCTAATTTAATATAAAATTTAAATTAAATTAAATTAATATTTTAAGGTTTTTTAGGATGTTTTTTGCTAATATACAATTATTAACATTTAAAAAAAATTGTAAAACAATTTTTTTGTAAAAGAATTCTTAAATATTTTATAATAAAAAAATGAAAACATATAGTTTGAACTTACTTTATAATTGTTATTGTATTTATAATATAAAATTTATCTTATATTTATAAATAAATTTAGTACCAAATTTTTTATAAATATAAATGTATTGTAAATAAAATAATATTAATCTATACAAAAACAAACACATTTTTTTATATATTTGTTAGTAATTAATTGGTTTTAAAAATATAACATTATATTTAAATACAGTAAATAATTTAATTTGATTTAAATTCAAATGAAATTATTTGGTTGAAGAAAAAGTAAATCAAACAAATTAAAAAAAAATATTCTTAATTATTATTTTTGGATCGGATTGATTTTCAGCACTTCTAACAATTATTAAGTGTAATAGGAAAAAGTCAGCTATATATCATCACACACTTCTTTTATTTATAATAATTAACATAAAAAGGTTTGCAAAATCCATCAACATTATATTGCATCAAGTATAAGTTAGAAAGCTCTTTTAATACATATAACAGTATATTATTGTAATATTTTAAAATAATTTTATTATAATTAAATTTATCAGTTTCAGTAAATTTAATTCTGTTTAAAAGATAAAACTGCATTAGAAGAAGGAAGGAAAACTAATTGGCAGAGTAGAAAAAGACAGGTAAATATATTTATTATTTATGTTATTAACTGCAATAATATAATATGTACCTTAATTATGGTTGGATGATTTCGAAGCTGTGTATTTGAGAATATAGCAAATTCTCCTATGAGAGGAATCGAATTTTGTGCTGCATTCATAATTTTACTGCATAGGCTCTCATACTCCTTCTGCAACCAAAAGCCAAAGTCATAATAACCACTACGTTAAATGAAGTTTTGAAATAATAATTAAGAATATAAATAATAATTTAAGATACAATTAGATAATTATAAACTTTTATAATAATAATGATTTTTTTTTATATTTGATTGTATGCTTAAACAATTAATTATAAAACATAATTTTATATGTATTAGATTATGTTAGAAATAAAGTACTAATAGACTCTGTGGCTGAACTAATATAAATGTTGTTTGAAATGTGTCTGCAGACTAAAGTATTATATACATGTATCATTTATAAGTTTTTATTTAAATAAATACAAATAAGTATATTTAGTCAAATACTTTTTTTTTCAATAGGATATATTTAGTCAAATATATCCAACAAACCTTAAGTATTTTATAGTACACATCAAACTCTAATAAATGTTTATTTTATGGATGTAGGAATTGTATATTTCTTCATTCTTTCAAGAACATCTTGCAATGTCTTATCAATATCAAGATTTCTTAAAGAACATGTTAAAAGTTGTTTTATGTTGTTAGATATAATAGTGGGAGTGCTGTTACTTAGCAGTTAGTTTCTGTTGTAGTGGGTTATTTACATAGGCCCTTCCCATATATAACTAAAGGGTTCAGCCCTATGTAATGTGACTTTTACTGAATAATATTCACTTTTTATAGTTTCACCTTTACTCATCTTCTTCCTCTTATATGGTATCAAGACCCAGGTTCCTTTTTTTCTTGAATCTGAACATGTCTTCTTCATCTTCTCCTGCTTCCGATAACGAAACGCCTTCATCCTCTTCCTCTCCTTCTTCTCAACTTCATACCTTTCCTATGTCTCTCTCCCTGAAACTCACCGATGACAACTTCCTGATTTGGAGTCAACAAGTTCTTGCGCAGGTTGAAGGTCTCAATTTACTCAAATTTTTGGAATCGTCTTCCACTCCTCCGCCGTTTCTCTCTTCTGGTAAAGAAAACCCTAATCCCCTTTTTCTTCTACATAAAGGTTGCTTGGCTGTTGGCTTGGCTGTTGAGTTCTTTGTTAACCAAAATGGTGGGTTTACGATCGGCTTATCAAATTTGGGACAAGCTGAATGTCTATTTTGCGTCCAATACCCGTGCGCGTGTTCGCAAGCTCAAAACCAGTTGAAAACCCCTAAGCGGGATCGGTCTATCAGCATTTATCTTCTTGACATCAAGCGGGTTATCGATTCTCTTGCGGCTGTTGGCTCTAAGGTTTCCATAGAAGATCATCTTGAAGCCATCTTGGATGGTCTTCCTGAGGAGTATGATTCGTTCATCACCTCTGTCACGTCCCGTCTTGATCCCTACACTATTGAGGACATTGAAGCTTTGCTCCTGGCTCAAGAAGAGAGGTTTGACAAACATAAGTCTCTTGATCGTCCTTTCATTCAAGCTAATAAACGACAACCAAGATGGCTAATACTGCATCCACTCAATGGAACCCTTCGGCCCCTTCACGATCTTCGCTTCGTGGAACCAATTTGCGTGGCGGCCGTGGCTCTGCCCGTCATTCCTTCAATAAACGACAACCACAGTTTCGGGATTCACAGAAGAGTTCATGGAGTGGGGTTTTCGATTCTTCTTCTTCTCAACCTCTTCGGGTTCAATGCCAACTCTGTTTCAAATTTGGCCACACTGCTCTTCATTGCTGGCACAGGTCTGCTCCTATTTTACCATCCAATGTTTATGCTAATATTGCCAGTTTTCAGCATTCCTCTGTAGGTGACCCTGAACCTTCAATTTTGGGAACCCCTTCCATCGTCACTGACCCTCTGTGGTATCCCGATAGCGGCGCCACTCATCATATCACGCATGATTCCTCTGTTTTCTCCAAGAAAATGAACTATTCTGGTAATGATACTATGCAACTGGGAAATGGGTCAGGTATGAATATTCAACATCTTGGTTATGCTTCTTTGTGTTCTTCTGGTTCTAATGCTTCCTTTCGTTTACATAACCTTTTGCATGTTCCTTCCATTAACAAAAATCTTATTAGTGTCTCTAAGTTTGCACGTGATAATAATGTGTTTTTTGAATTTTATCCTAATCAGTGCTTTGTCAAAAATCAGGATACCAAGGAGATTTTTCTCCAAGGAAACATACGTGATGGCTTGTATGTTTTTCCCTCATTACATCGCTCTTTGCTACCCTCTGTGAATATTAGTTCTCACAACTTTGTTATGACTCCGTATGAATTGTGGCATAAAAGACTTGGTCATGCTTCATCTAGGATTGTTCAATGTGTAATGCGAATGAACAATATATTGTGTAATAAAAATTCTCTCTTTTGTGATTCGTGTGTTATTACCAAAAGTCATCAATTGCCTTTTCCTCTTTCACACACTGTTTATACTGCTCCTCTTCAGTTAGTTTTTGTTGATATCTGTGGTCCCTCCCATGTTACTGCACGTGATGGATCTATGTATGACATTGCTTTTCTTGATGCTTTTTCTAGGTATACTTGGTTGTATCTTATAACTTCAAAATCTCAAGCTACTGCTGTCTTTTTGCGTTTCAAATTACTTGCTGAAAAACAAATTGGTTTTCTCATCAAAAGTCTTCAAACTGATAATGCTAAGGAGTTTATTTCCTTAACAAAAGTCTTGCATGATCATGGTATTTCTCATCGTTTTACTTCCACATACTCACGAACAAAATGGATCTATCGAATGCAAACATCGTCATGTTGCTGAAACAGGTTTGGCTCTTCTTTCTGCTGCTTCTCTTCCTCTTAAATTTTGGGGTGAGGCTTTTATCTCTGCTGTTCATATTATTAATCTTTTACCAACGCCTGTTTTAGATAATATAAGTCCTCATGAAAAGTTGTTTTCATCTAAACCTGATTATACCTTTCTTCGTATTTTTGGGTGTGCCTGTTATCCTCTTTTGCGGCCTTATAATCAACATAAGTTTGATTTTAAGTCATCTTTGTGTTTATTTCTTGGTTATAACAGTACACACAAAGGATATGTTTGCCTAACTCAGTCTGGGAAGACTATCATCTCAAGACATGTGATTTTCAATGAATATTTGTTTCCCTTTTCCCAACATGATAATCCTTTTGTTATTCATAATGAGAGCAATACTACTACTTCTTCCTTTTCTTCTTCACCTATAACTGTGGTTTCTTTTCCTAATTGTTCCTCTCCTACACCTACACCCACTCAGTCATCACCTATATCTACTGCTAATAATCATTGTCAGACTACTTCTCCTATTCCAGTTAACAATCTTCATCCCATGGTAACTTGTGCTAAGGTAGGTATATCTAAACCCAAAATTCTCCATACTGTTGTGACTAATGACTCTTTTCAGCCGTCCACCTACAAACAAGCTATGAAACATCCCCAATGGCTTCGTGCAATGAAAACTGAATATCATGCTCTTCAAAATAACACCTGGACTCTTACTTCTTTGCCTGCTGGTGCTAATTTAGTTGGTTGTAAGTGGGTTTTCAAACTTAAATACAACTCTGATGGGTCTCTTCAATGCTACAAAGCTCGGCTTGTAGCCAAAGGCTTTCAACAATCTTAGCACCTGTCATCAAGCCAACCACTGTTCGAATTGTCCTAACTATTGCACTAACTTCACGGTGGCCAATTCATCAAATTGATATCAACAATGCCTTTCTCCATGGTGACTTATCATCTCCTGTCTACATGCAACAACCACCTGGATTCTCCACTGATTCTACTCTTGTTTGTCGACTGAATAAAGCCATATACGGTCTCAAACAGGCACCTCGTGCCTGGTTTGACAAGCTCTCCACAACTCTTCTTCGTCTAGGCTTCGTTGCTGCTAAGAGTGACACCTCTCTCTTCACACGATTTACTCAATCTCACACTATCTTTATTTTAATGTATGTTGATGATATCTTAGTTACTGGCAGCTCTTTGGTCTTAGTGCAGGAATTCATCAAACAGTTAGGCTTATCCTTTGCCTTGAAGGATCTTGGATCGCTGCATTACTTCTTAGGAATCGAAGTTTCTTGGCTGAAAAACAACTCTATTCATCTATCTCAAGCAAAGTATATAAACGATCTCCTACGTCGAACTAACATGGTCAACTCAAAGCCTCAATCCTCCCCAATGCTTTCTTCTTTACGGCTCACTGCTGATGAATCTGCTTCTGTTGATGATCCAACTCTATATCGGTCTATTGTTGGTGCCTCGCAATATGCGACTGAAATCTCCTTCTCGGTTAACCGTGTTTGCCAGTATATGCATAAGCCACAAATTCATCATTGGAAAGCTGTGAAACGTATTCTGCGATACTTGGCTGGCACATCAACTCACGGTCTTCTCTTAACCCCTTCACCAAACTATTCTATCACTGGTTTCAGTGATTCAGACTGGGCCACAGACTTGGATGATCGCAAGTCTACCACTGGCTATTGCATATTTGTGGGTCGCAATCTTGTGTCTTGGTCTTCAAAGAAACAAAAAGCTGTCTCCATAAGCAGTACTGAGGCTGAGTATAGAAGCATTGCCGCTGCCCTTGCTGATATTACCTGGATCCAGTCTCTACTGACGGAACTGCGCATCCCTTCTTCCACTCCAATAATCCATTCTGATAATCTAGGTGTTGTTCATATTGCTACCAATCCTGTTCTGCATTCCCGTTCTAAACATTTCAAGCTTGACTTACACTTCATCCGTGACCGTGTTCAGCATAAGCAGCTGTTGGTTGTTCATCTCCCGTCTCAATTTCAAATCGCCGATGTTCTAACTAAACCTTTATCAGGAACAATGTTTCAGAAATTCAAAGATAAACTTAGGGTGGTTGATAACTCACCCATAAGTTGATGGGGGGCGGGGGTGTGTTAGATATAATACTGGGAGTGTTGTTACTTAGCAGTTAGTTTCTATTGTAGTGGGTTATTTACATAGGCCCTTCCAATATATAACTAAAGGGATCAACCTTATGTAATGTGACTTTTACTGAATAATATTCACTTTTTACAGTTTCACCTTTACTCATCTTCTTCCTCTTACACATGTCAACAACTTATCTAGAAAATGTGGATATCAATGTTATAGAGTCATTCAAATATGTCAATCCCTACACCATGCTCAAAAGATAAAGAATATTCATATACTTAGGTCTATAAAATTTTGTCATGTTCTAAAGATGTTGTCAAATAAGTCATACACATTTAATGCTAAGTCAAGAACATTGAATGTATCTTCAAGTTTCAAAGCATGCTGAGACGTAAGAAAAAGTAATAGCAAAAGAAGACGTTCACAATGGTGATAAAGGATTTGTAACGAATCTTTTCTTCTCAAGCTCTATATAAAAATATATCTATGAAGGAATGTTGAAAAAAGTCTTGCAACTAGAAGGAACATAATATCTTAAGTTATTCTTAGCATTTGTAGTTGTGAGGAAGAATATAGTTTGTGTTCGAGAGCAACCTAAAAGAATGAATCGAATCTTGTATCCATTGTAAAACATAACCTCTCTTTTAGAGAATAATCTAGCGATGTTTTTTATCACTTTCTTCGTAAACCTTGGTTTGAACCAAAGTGGTAGTTGTTTAAAGAATACTCACATTTAGTCAAAATAGTGTTCCAAATAATACTATGTGTTTAGTTATGAGTGATTGCGTTTAAAAGAATATTTAGTCTTAATCATAAATAGTTGTAGCCTAAAGAATACTTGGTTTTAGAGTGATTGAACTCTAGAGAAACAATACTCAATGGGTTAGAAAAAAATATTAGGTTATAAATAATTCTCAGGATTTTAGTCAATGATATTTGTGATCCAATAATACTTAGAATTTTTAGTTAAAAATGTTGTTGTTCTAATAATACCTAAGTTTTAGTTTTAGTCAAGAGTGTTTGTGTTTCAAATAATACTCATTTTTATTTTCATAACATTAGTTTGGTTAGTAAAACTCAATCAATTTATTATAATTTCATTTAATAATAATATTTTTTTTATATTATTATATTTTGAAAATAGCTTCATTTAATTGTCATTTTTTTCTATACATCCCCATCACGACATTTTGTCCCATCTTATGGCCGAAAGGGACGTTAGAGATTTGCCATTACGTATGGAATACGTATGAATTAGAAATTTGAAATCGACCCTGGATTTTGTGTTAGTTTTAAACTTGAATCTGTCAACCAAGAAATTTGTACTGGAATGAATGGACTGGTGAAGACTATTTTGAAATGGGACAAAAAAAATGTGCGTAAAATATACTCACAGAATATAGAAGAAGCTTTCAGTTTTAACGTTAACTTGTACGACAATAATAATATATTTAACACTAAAAAAATTAATATTTTATTATAATATAATATTTTATTTTAAAAAATAGTTATTATAAAATAATTGTTTTTTATTGATAAATCTGAGAAACTTTATTCTAACTTTCAAAAACCATACAATAAATAAAAAAACTCTTAAATTGATTGATAGCGCAAGAAAAATATTTATGAAATTTAATTTTGAACTAAAAAGTTCTAAACGAATCATGGCTGTTTGATTGTTAACAAGTCTTTGTAAAATTCTTAAATTTATTACACAACAATATTTAAGGGTGAGAATTAGGTTCTGTGTGGGGACCTTTTTCTGGTAACACTAAAAAGAATCGTCGTATAAAACTTTATGAAGTTATGAAAGTTTCTATCAAAATATATATATATATATATATTGACGGTTATAAATTTATACGAAAAAAAATAACATATTATATCATTTTTTTAGTGTAATTAATAATAAATAAATTTCTGAACAAATTTAAGTTACCTTGAGACTTAGCCAGTCTTGAATAAATTGTGGGGAATGTTCAGTGTTGGGAGGGTTGGTGTTGTGAGAGAAGTATCTGAAGGGCACTCTAAGTTGAATGTTGTAGTTCTTACAGAAAGGCTCCCAAAGCTTAACAAACTTAGAAGCTTCCAGAAGGGCATAGAAGTTAAGAGGGGAGCATCCATCATCAGAAACATAGCAAACTAGCTTGTTTGCAGGATAATCAAGTGCCAACAGAGACAACACAGTGTTGATTGTGATGATAGGTGGCTCAAGCACTGGGTCTGCAGTTGTCACAAATAGGTTGTTGGGTATGAAGCCATAATCAATTGCGTTGGACTGAGTAGACACCATGTTTTAGTGAGTGGGCTTAATCATTGTGTCCCTTTATTACCTCTATTATCTCTATTTAAAGAGATCATTGTGTTGAAGATGATTGTTGCCTCTTCAAGATTGTGTTTGATGAAGACTTCTATGTACATTTCATATGTTTTTTGCTTTGCTTTAAGTGTGTCTTAGGTAGTGCTTAGAGGTTGTCTAAGAGTGGGCTTTTTGCTGAGTAACTCGCCTCATAACCACTGGCCATGTGATAAGAACAAACATAAGGTTTCTTAAACTGTTTTTCACATGTTTTACAAAAAACACGTTTACTGCATAAAAATAAATCTGTTCTTTTCTAAATAAACAGATTCATTTTTACACTGATGCCTTGGCTAAGTCTTGTAAAAATTAGATTTTGTGCATCATGTATTTTGACTAAGTCTTCTATCTTTCAAAACGATTGAGTTTTAAATAGTTAAACTTTCTCTGTTTTCGTTTTGAAAAATAAATTTGTTCATCTGTAAATGAATAGATTCTTTTTGTCTCTGGTGCCATGTCAAGCTTAAACGATTTTCAGTTTTATCTCAGCACCAGAATGGTTGACTAAGTCTCCTCACTTAACAAATTCTCTAACTGCTTTTGAAAATAAATCTGTTCATTTTATTTTCAATCTGTTCATTTTATAACAGCTTTAACTGTTTTTCAGAATTCTGTTATAAGTTGGTTTTCTATAAAATGAAAACTTGTTTCTGAGTTTAAACATCGTTCATACATTTGCAAAAACAAGTTTTGACAGCAGAGGATTAAAAAGTTTACAAAGGATTAGCATTTGTTCTTCAAAGATTTCAAAAATCAAAAAGTGCTTGTTCTTGGTTTGGTTCCAAAAGCTTGGTGTGAGGTGCAACTACTATTCTAGCAATCTTGCCTACTGGTTTAAGGCAGATCTTTGTATCCTCAATCAGGTGTAGTCATTTCACTTCTCATTTCTTGTAATAGTTTGGTTGAACACTCTTCTTGATAGGTTTTCTTGAAGAGTGGGTGTGTGCTGAAATAGGTGTTTTCGGCAAGAGTACCTAAGTTCTTGTAGGTTTCAAGAACAGTGGGAATTGTACTTGGTTGTACTGTGTTTTAGTGATTTCCACTTGGTTTTGGTGAAGACTGGATGTAGCTCAGTTGAGTGAACCAGTATAACTGCTTGTGTTCATTCTCTCTCACTCTCTGCAATTTCGTTTCTGCATAATTGATAAAACAGCAAAGAAATAAATCTGTTCAATTGAAAAGAAATCTGTTCTTTCTGGGCGCTGTGCATACTGTTCTTAATTTCTGGAAAACTGTCTGGTTTCAATAAGAACACTGATAATCTGTTAAAGGCTAATAAAACAGGTTGAGTGTGATAAATTGTCTCACTAATTGTCAAGCCCTTAACTGAACCTAAATCACATTAATTGGAATTAAGGTTTGTTGTTTTCTGTGTTTCACTGTTTTTCAATCTGATATCTGTGTGTGTGCATCTGGAAAATCTATCTGCATAATCTTGTGATTAACCTTGTTGTATAAACGATTTTCAAACAAAAACAGTGCTGCAATAAATCTGTCCATTTTCACATAAATCGATTTATTTTCTGTAAATCTGTGTTAAACACTGTTTCTGCGAGAAAGTTTTAAAAGGTCAATTCACCCCCCCTCTTGAACTTTGGCACTATTAAACCCAACAATTGGTATCAAGAGTAAGGACTTGTATTTTAATCAAGTTTGTTTGTAATAATTTCTGAGTTTAATGTGCTTTTTGCGGAAGGATCTGTTGTTAATAAACCACCTATGTTCAATGGAATGTATTATGCATTTTGGAAATTTAGAATGAGAATTTTCATGGAATCCATTGATGCATTAATTTGGGAAGCTATGGTCAATGGACCTTATGTGCCAATGCAGGTTGTCAAGGATGAAGAAGTGGTAAAGCCAAGATCAGAATGGAATGAGACCGAAAGGAGGAAGGCTCAACATGATCTTGTGGCCAAGAACATCATAACCTTTGCATTGACAATGGATGAGTTCTTCAGGATATCCCAATGTAAGTCAGCTAAGGAGATGTGGGAAGTCTTAGAAGTGACTCATGAAGGTACTGAAGATGTGAAGAGGTCAAGGAAACATGCTCTCATCCAAGAATATGAACTGTTCAGAATGCAACCCGAGGAGAACATTGCTGATGTGCAGAAAAGATTCACCCATATTGTGAATCACCTCACTGGCTTGGGAAAAGAATTTGACAGAGAGGAACTCAACATAAACGTGTTTGGGTAACTCGTTGTGTGGCGAGGTGAATGTAGGTGGCCTCGGTTCTGGGTGTTATGCTATGAGGTAACCTGTTGGTTATTTTTTTTGGGTATGGTTCTCTCACTTTAAGGTTGTTAAGATCCAACCATAAAGGAGAGTTTCTTTTGTGAATTGAATAGGAAGTCCACTTCTGGTCACTGTATATGGGTTGGAATACCCCTGAAGTATCCCTTTAATTTTATTTATTCATTGCTGATAAAAAAAAAGATATTGAAGTGCCTCGACAGAAGCTGGCAACCAAAGGTGACTGCCATATCTGAAAGCCGTGATTTGTCAAAGTTGGGAACTGCTGCACTGTTTGGAAAGCTGATGGAGCATGAGCTAGAGCTCAAAAGACTTAAAGAGCAGGAAACAATAGAGAGAAAACCCAAAGGTCTTACACTGAAAGCAACTGAACTGGATGAGATCAAGGAGGAAAAAAAAGATGCTGAAGATGATGACACAATCAGCCTTCTTACAAAAAGATTCAACAAATTCCTGAGGAAGAAAAGCAGAAATAGGAACCAGTAAAAAAGAAGGTATCCTAAACCCAATGATTCAAATTCCTCTAAATATACTTGCTTTGGATGTGGGAAAACAGGGCATATCAAAACAGATTGTCCAGACAATCAAACTAAGGACAAATCTGCCAGCAAGAAATTTGAAAGGAACAAAGGAAGAAGAGCCTACATCTCATGGGAGGAAAATGAAGCATCCTCAACCAGCAGCTCCTCAACAGAAGATGAGGAGAACAATTTGTGCTTCATGATGAAGGATGAGGAGTCAAGCTCTGATTCAGTAAGTAATTTTTCTGCTGATTCTAATAACTATGATGATTTGCTTGCTGCCTTCAAGGAAACACATGATGAAGCAAATAGGCTAGCTGTAATATGCAATAAGCTGCAAAAGGTAAATAATGTGTTGGCACCTAAAGTAAAAACACTTGAGGAAGAATTTCATAAGGCCAAAACAGATTTGGTAAGCCTTGAACTAACTTGCTTGCATGCCTCTATTAAAACCTGTGAAAACTGCAAAAAATTGGAAAAACAAGTGGATTATTTGCTGAAAACCCTTTCCAATTTCACCAAGGGAAGAGAAAACCTTGAGTCTCTCCTTGGATCACAGAATGCTGTTTTCAATAAGAATGGACTTGGTTATACCTCTGGAAATGTAACCAATGTCAAAAAGCTTTCAAGTTTTTTTGTTCCAGCAAAATCAATTTTTTCAGCTTTTAACAGTGGCAAAAAGGCATCTCATGTAACCTGTTTTTACTGCATGAAATCTGGTCATACATCTAGGTCTTGCATTGCTAGAAAGCATCTTGTTCCTAATAACTTAGCAAAATGGCTACCAAAGAGAAGGTTTTAATTTGTGCTGGACCCTATATTGAAAAGGGTACCATTTGTATCATTTTTATTCTGTTTTGCAGATTGGCAGCAAGAAAAATCAGTGGTACTTGGACAGTGGCTGTTCCAAGCATATGACTGGAGATCTTACAAAGTTTACCAGCTTGAAGCTCAAAGCAAAAGGACATGTAACCTATGGTGATAATAACCGAGGGAGGATTTTGGGCAGAGGAACTGTTGGAACAGGGGATTCAACAACCATTGAGAATGTGTTATATGTAGAAGGACTCAAGCATAGTCTTCTCAGCATAAGTCAGCTCTGTGACAAAGGATAAAGGTGAACTTTGGGTCAAAAGGCTGCACAATCTCAAGTAATTCATCTAGTAAGGTACTCTTTACTGGTAAGAGAGTGAATAACATATATCAGCTGAATATCATGGAAACTAACTCTTCAAATGAGTGTTTGCTGTCCAGAAGTGATGAGTCTTGGTTGTGGCACAGGAGGTTAGCTCACATACACACAAATCACTTGAATAAATTGAAATCTAAAGATTTAGTTTCTGGTTTACCTAACATTAAATTTCAGGACAACAGGCTTTGTGATGCTTGTGTGAAAGGTAAACAAATCAAATCCTCTTTCAAGTCAAAGGATATTGTCTCTACAAAAAATCCATTGGATGTGTTACATATGGACTTATTTGGTCCATCTAGAGTTGCTAGCTTGGCTGGAAATTTGTATGCTTTAGTTGTTGTGGATGATTACTCTAGATTTACATGGACTCTATTTCTTGCACATAAACATGATGCTTACACTGCCTTTAAGAGATTAGCAAAAATTCTGCAAAATGAAAATGGTTGCTGCATAAAATCAATTCGAAGTGATCATGGGGGAGAGTTTCAAAATGCTAAGTTTGAGAGGTTCTGTGAGAAGCATGGGATAGCACATACCTTTTCAGCCCCTAGGACACCCCAACAAAATGGTGTAGTTGAAAGGAAAAATAGATCATTAGGGAACTAGCTAGAACTATGTAAAATGAATCTAAGCTTCCTAAGTATTTTTGGGCTGATGCAGTTTATACTGCAGCTTATGTGTTAAATAGGACCTTAATAAGACCAATTCTTAAGAAAACCCCATATGAATTGTATAAGGGCAGAAAACCTAGTGTGAGCCACCTTAGGGTATTTGGGTGTAAATGCTTTGTACTGAATAATGGCAAAGAAAATCTTGGTAAGTTTGATGCTAAATCTGGTGAAGGTGTGCACATTGGTTATGCTTTGAATGGTCATGCATATAAAGTCTTCAATAAAAGATTGCTTATAGTAGAAGAATCCATGCATGTTGTTTTTGATGAAACTGATCATAGCATATCTAAAACTGCTGCTGATGACCTTGACAGTAATGAATTTAAATCTGTTTTAAATCAAAATGAATCGATTCATTTTGATACTGCTGATACACATGTTATACAAGAATCTACTGCAGTTGCAGGTTTGCCAAAAGAGTGGAAAACCCCAAGAGATTTAACTCTTGATAATGTCATTGGGAACATTGAGAAAGGAGTGTCAACTAGAAAATCCTTGAACAATTTCTGTGAAGCAATGGCCTTTGTATCTCAAGTTGAACCCAAGAATTTGAATGAAGCTCTCAATGATAGCAACTGGATTTTAGCTATGCAAGAGGAACTAAATCAATTTGCTCTTAATGAGGTCTGGACTCTTGTACCTAGAATACCTGAGATGAATATAATTGGGACAAAATGGGTATTTAGAAACAAGATGGATGAACATGGAGTGATCACCAGAAAAAAGGCTAGGCTTGTAGCTAAAGGGTACAATCAAGAAGAAGGAATAGACTATGATGAGACATATGCACCAGTGGCTCGGTTAGAAGCTGTTAGACTGCTGCTTGCCTTCTCCTGCATCAAAGGGTTCAAGCTATTTCAAATGGATGTGAAAAGTGCCTTTCTAAATGGCTATATAAATGAAGAGGTATTTGTCTCACAACCACCAGGTTTTGAAGACCATCAACATCTATGTGTTCAAACTCCAAAAGGCTCTCTATGGACTCAAGCAAGCTCCTAGGCAATGGTATGAGAGGCTAAGTGATTTTCTCACCTCACAAGGCTATGACAGAGGCACATCAGATAAGACCTTATTCATTAAGAAGAAAGGAGATGACTCAATTCTAGTCCAAGTATATGTGGATGACATCATTTTTGGATCAAACAATGGAGAATTGTGTGAAGCTTTCGTGAAAGTCATGAAGAGTGAGTTTGAAATGTCAATGATGGGTGAGTTGAACTATTTTCTAGGCTTGCAGGTCAAACAACTCAAGGATGGCATTTTCTTAAGTCAAGCTAAATATTGCAAGGATCTGCTGAAGAAATTTGAAATGGACAAGTGTAAACCAATCAGCACACCCTTCTCAGCAAGCTGTCATTTGGATCATGATGAAGCTGGAATTTCTGTTGATGAAACCAAATACAGAGAACTCATAGGATCACTACTGTATCTCACTGCCAGCAGGTCAGATATAATGTTTGCAGTGTGCATGTGTGCAAGGTTTCAATCTGCTCCTAAAGAATCACACTACAATGCTGTCAAAAGGATTTTGAAGTATTTGCAAGAAACTAAAGAAGTTGGCTTGTGGTATCCAGGTAATATTTCATTAAACTTAACTGGATATTCTGATTCAGATTTTGCAGGTTGCAAAATTGATTGGAAGAGCACAAGTGGAACCTGTCATTTGCTTGGATCAAGCTTGATCTCATGGCAATGCAAAAAGCAGGCTTGTGTAGCTCTTTCCACTGCTGAAGCAGAATACATTGCAGCAGGGAGTTGTTGTGCTCAAACTATATGGCTAAGACAACAATTGAATGATTTTTGTATCTTACTTAACCATATACCTCTGTTGTGTGATAATACAAGTGCAATCAACTTAACCAAAAATCCTGCCATGCATTCAAGAACCAAACACATTGAAATTAGGCATCATTTTCTAAGGGAACACATATCTAATGGAACATGTGATATTAAGTTCATTGGTACTGATTTACAACTTGCTGGTTTGTTCACAAAACCATTAGCCAAAGATAGGTTTAATTTTTTGCTTAATGAATTGGGTATTATAAATGTCAATTATGCCTAGCAGTGAAAAATAAAATCTGTTTATTCGTAATTGAATGTGTTTATTTTTTGCACTGATATGCATTTATGACTAGGAAAGAGAAATTTTGATATTTGACTGCTTGACTGACCTAGTGGGCATTAACCTCTGTACCTTTGACGGTTTTGGTCATGGTTATGTAACCGATTTGATGGTTTGGGTGCTCAATAAAGGCATGAGTATGTGCATCGTGACCCTAAATATTTGCTGCATATTTTCAAAGATTCTCTGCACAAATTCAGAGCATAAAATCTTCATGCATATCCACTCATAACTGCCATATCAACCCATTCATTTCTATATAAATCTGTGTGAATACTTGCTACCCACATTGGCTATTCCTTTTCTGTTCTCACCATTTGAAATCGAGAAAAGAATTCAGGTTCAACCATGGCTTCTTCTTCCAAGAAACAGAAAAATAAGGGGAAGCAAACCACCTTTTAAGGTGTGCTAGAAGGATGGTTCGCTGGAAATGAAGAAGACATCAATGCCTACATTCACGAGACAAGCAGAAAACAGATTAACATACCAAAAGTGCTAGATTTCAACTGGCTGAAATCTGAAAAACTGGTAGAAACAAGGGCTGTGTTGAAGCACCAGAAACTGAAAAAGATGCTGGAATTAACGGGTAATGTATATCCTGACTTGGTTAAGGTGTTTTACACTAACCTCACTCTGGATGGAAAGAATGTTGTCTCTTATGTGAAAGGGACCAAGATGAAGATCATAAGTGAGGTGTGGAATTCTGTGGCTGGAATAAAATATGCTGGATTGAAAGTAGGAAAAGGAAACACCAGTGGAATCCAAGAATTCAACAAGCTGCAATACTATAAAAGCTGCATGAGGAATCCTACAGAGAGTATAAATAGGTTCCATGTTGAATCTCACTCCACGCCTAGTTGCCTACATCATAGCATGACAACTTATTCCAAGAGGAACAAACCATGTTGTTTTACATGAAGAGGATCTAATTCTCCTATATTGCATCATGAACCAGATTAAGGTAAACTGGGTGTTCATTGTCAATGAACACATGCTCAAGTAAAAAAGGTTGGCTGATTACCGCTTTCCCTATGCTATTCTTGTTTCCAAATTAATTGATTACTTTGGTGTTGATGTTACAAATGAGAGAAACGACCCTATCAAAGATGTAAGTGAGATTGATAATTCAACTCTCACCAAAATGGGTTTTCACAAAATTGAGGACAAGTGGGTGGTTCTCAAAGAGAAGGACCCTCAAGCAGAACATGAGGATGAGGATGAAGCTGTTCCTATGGATGATGACTCACCTGCTACCCAATATGTACATGAGGAAGTTGCTGCAAATGCCATAGTTGCCTATCAAGCTCCAGAATACCGAGGAGAACCAATGTCTATGTTTGAAAGGCAAGTGTTGTATCGTCTTGATGTAATGTCTGCAGAACAAAGGGCATACTTTGAGACTACTCATGCAAGGTTTCAACACCTTGATGATTAGATTGAAGGGGTTCAGGCACAACTTGCAGAGCTTTACTACAAGGATCAGTAGTCTTCTGTTTTTAATGGTTTCTTTATCAGTTTTCAAATGTCTGTAATGCTGAACAATATGGTTTTATTTTCTGAACTATTATGGTTATGGTTTCTGTTTCATATTTGTTTTCCCTATGCTTATATGCTGTTTGATGAATCCAAAGGGGGAGAAAAATAGCTCACCATGCTAAGTGAAGCTAGCTGAAACAGGGAGTTAATTCTGCACCTTAAAACCAATTCTCATGCTATGCAATACTGCTGTTTTTTTTTCTGGTTTAAAATCTGGTGCAGTGCAGGTTCTTAAAGCAACAAAGCTATGAGGTTAGCTATGGGGATTTGTCTCCATCAAACAGGGGGAGATTGTTGAAGATGGTTGCTGCCCCTTCAAGATTGTGTTTGATGAAGACTTCTATGTACATTTCATATGTTTTTTGCTTTGCTTTAAGTGTGTCTTAGGTAGTGCTTAGAGGTTGTCTAAGAGTGGGCTTTTTGCTGAGTAACTCACCTCATAACCACTGGCCATGTGATAAGAACAAACATAAGTTTTCTTAAACTGTTTTTCACATGTTTTACAAAAAACACGTTTACTGCATAAAAATAAATCTGTTCTTTTCTAAATAAACAGATTCATTTTTACACTGATGCCTTGGCTAAGTCTTGTAAAAATTAGATTTTGTGCATCATGTATTTTGACTAAGTCTTCTATCTTTCAAAACGACTGAGTTTTAAATAGTTAAACTTTCTCTGTTTTCGTTTTGAAAAATAAATCTGTTCATCTGTAAATGAATATATTCTTTTTGTCCCTGGTGCCATGTCAAGCTTAAACGATTTTCAGTTTTATCTCAGCACCAGAATGGTTGACTAAGTCTCCTCACTTAACAAATTCTCTAACTGCTTTTAAAAATAAATCTGTTCATTTTATTTTCAATCTGTTCATTTTGTAACAGTTTTAACTGTTTTTCAAAATTCTGTTATAAGTTGGTTTTCTATAAAATGAAAACTTGTTTCTGAGTTTAAACATCGTTCATACATTTGCAAAAACAAGTTTTGACAGCAAAGGATTAAAAAGTTTACAAAGGATAGCATTTGTTCTTCAAAGATTTCAAAAATCAAAAAGTGTTTGTTCTTGGTTTGGTTCCAAAAGCTTGGTGTGAGGTGCAGCTACTGTTCTAGCAATCTTGCCTACTGGTTTAAGGCAGATCTTTGTATCCTCAATCAGGTGTAGTCGTTTCACTTCTCATTTCTTGTAATAGTTTGGTTGAACACTCTTCTTGATAGGTTTTCTTGAAGAATGGGTGTGTGCTGAAATAGGTTTTTTCGGCAAGAGTACCTAAGTTCTTGTAGGTTTCAAGAACAGTGGGAATTGTACTTGGTTGCACTGTGTTTTAGTGATTTCTACCTGGTTTTGGTGAAGACTGGATGTAGCTCAGTTGAGTGAACCGGTATAACTACTTGTGTTCATCTTTCTCACTCTCTGCAATTTCGTTTCTGCATAATTGATAAAACAGCAAAGAAATAAATCTGTTCAATTGAATATAAATCTGTTTTTTCTGGGCGCTATGCATACTGTTCTTAATTTCTGGAAAACTGTCTGGTTTCAATAAGAACACTGATAATCTGTTAAAGGCTAATAAAACAGGTTGAGTGTGATAGATTGTCTCACTAATTGTCAAGCCCTTAACTGAACCTAAATCACATTAATTGGAATTAAGGTTTGTTGTTTTCTGTGTTTCACTGTTTTTCAATCTGATATCTGTATATGTGCATCTGGAAAATCTATCTGCATAATCTTGTGATTAACCTTGTTGTATAAACGCTTTTCAAACCAAAACAGTGCTGCAATAAATCTGTCCATTTTCACATAAATCGATTTATTTTCTGTAAAACTGTGTTAAACACTGTTTCTGCGAGAAAGTTTTAAAAGGTCAATTCACCCCCCCCTCTTGAACTTTGGCACTATTAAACCCAACACATTGTACTTGTAATTGGTGTGCAACAAGAAATAATGTAAACCTAATAGTTGTCTTTGTGGATGTAGGTTGCAGTTGGCAACCGAACCACGTTAAATCTTATGTTGTTTATTTTTCTGCAGTTGATTCGTGATTGTGTGTGTTGCTTCCGCGTGCGTTTTTCCCATCAAGTGGTATCAAAGCCTTGGTTCGTTTACACACTAGAGATCCGATCAGCAGAAATTAATCGACGAGATGTGAAAATTGCGGTTGCAGTAGCGTCCCAGAGTAAGGGTTTCACAGAGGCGACAACAATGTCCCAAAGTTAGGGTTTCGTAGAGGCGGCAGCAACATCCCAAAGCTAGGGTTTTGCAAGGGCTGCTGCAGCGTCCTAAGGCTTAGGGTTTCCCATATCTGCTTCACAACAGCGGTGACCAGCGACGGTGGTGGTGCGGAGCGCCAGTGCAGTGGGGACTGGGACTAGGTCTGTTGGTGAGTGATTTTGGGTGGTGCAATTTTTTGTGATCTTTATTTAAAAAAAAGAAGGGATTGCCAAGATCTGAAATTAGTTTTACCGAGTATCTCGTCTAGTCATTTGAGATGGCAGAAGAAGGGAAGTTTCGAATTGAAAATTCGATGGTACAAATTTCAGTTGGTGGAAAGTGCAAATTGAGGATTTGCGAGTTTAGGTACTGAGCACATCAATATTCGATCTTAGCCAGTCTTACGTCAGTGAGCATTAAGTTTGATGATGAAGTTCAAGCTTTACTATTGCTATTGTCTTTGCTTGACTGTTGGTCCGGAACGGTTACTGCAATTACCAGTTCAGCGGGATCTGATTAATTCACTTTTGAGAAGATTCGTGATCTCATTCTTGGCGAGGATGTCCAAAGAAGGAGTTCTGGGAAATTATCTAGTGAATCACTATATGTCATCATAGGAGAGAAATATCAGAGATAGTGGGAGCAAGAACAAAAGAAGGAGTCAGTCAAAGACTCGGGATTGCTCAAGTGTAACATGTTGGAACTGAAGGAGGTGGGGCATTTCAAGAATCAATGCCCTAATGATAAATAAGTCAACATTGTAGAAGACTTCGCGGACGAGGACCCTTTAGTCTGTTGCGCGGGTAGCAGTGTGGATTCCTGGGTCATGGATTCTGAAGCATTGCAGAATCTAGTTATTGAAGACTTTGGAAAGGTAAGACTAGCGGACAATAGAACTCTTGATGTTACGTGGGCATGGGTGACATAGTGTTGAAGACACCAGTTGGTTTTTGAACTTTGAAGGATGTCAGAGTTGTTCCAAGCTTGAGGAAAAGTTTGATTTTTGTTAGGCATTTGGACGAACAGGGACATGAGGTGAAGTTCGAAAATCAGCAGTGGAAGGTCGTCAAGGGAAATCTTGTCATGGCCTGCGAAAGAAAGAGAGGTTCGTTGTATATGGTCGAATTACCGTGTCTAAGGGAGAGACCATCCCAGTTCAGAAGATAAACAAAGTCTGGTTCACAAAATCTCGTGGGCAGAAGAGGGTTGTCTTTACAAGAGAGAAACCCAGAGCCACAGGTCAGATTCAGGATGAACGAACATGGAAAGGTTCAGGTAGACCAGTCAGAGGTACTTGTGGCAGTGGGAGCACGGGTTGTGTTTCAGCTGAGGTTCCTAAACGGCAGTGGGTTGGGAGAACCAGTATTCCAACGGTTGAAACTTCTCTAGAAAAATTCTTGTTGAATATGGAGAGTGTTTATTCTCATGTTGTTCCAGGATCCAGCAGTTCCTGTAAGTGGGAGTCGGTAGGAACAGAGAACGGGTCAGTGACTGACGTGTTGAAACTAAGGGGAGTTTTAACGAAGTCTTCAAATTGATTAAGAAGGCTGGTGGCAACTAGGGGTGGAACATTGAGTTTCGCCGACAGATTACAGAAGTACATGTACACAGTTTGAAGTGCAGGTGAACATTGTTGTTTCGTGACTTCAAGTGGGAGATTGTTGGGTATGAAGTCAAGACCAATTGGGTTGGGTTGACAAGACACCATGTACACAGTTGAAGCGCAGGTGAACATTGTTCCGTGACTTCAAGTGGGAGATTGTTGGGTATGAAGTCAGGATCAATTGGGTTGGGCTGAGTAGACACCATGTTTTAGTGAGTGAGCTTAATCATTGTGTCCCTTTATTATCTCTATTTATCTCTATTTAAAGTGGTAATATGTTTAGAATATATTTGTGCAATCATGTATAGTACATCTCTTGACCTACCGAAGCAAGAGACGATCTATGTGGGTTTTGGTGAATGCAGGAGACCATTTGGTGCTGATGATGAAAATCCAATAGCAAGTGAACCATGACTCGCATATGACAGCAACGAAGCAAGGGAAAGTGTAGCTGTCATGGCAGAAAATACGGTAACCAAGAAGCAAGAGGAGGAGGAGCAAAGTCAAGGAATCCATTGTTCTGGAAAACGTATGCTTCACCCAAAATTTATCATAAAGAGGGAGACTCTTTTCATTCGCCATATTTTCTAACTCAATGGTTCAAATGGGTGAATTCGTATGTGGCTTTATACTGTGACAGACCCTGTCTTAGTCTTCATTGACTAGCAGTTCAGTGAGGATGTGAGGATAAGGTTTGCAGGGAAAAGAGAAATATAATGTGGATAGAAATAAAGGTGAGCTATTGTTGAATAGTTGTAGAAACTTTATCAAGTTAGTGCATATTTTCTTGTAAGGAGAGAAACAAAGTGAAAATAGAAATAAAAAAAAGTTAAAATATGTAACAAATAAATGAATGTATTTATATAAATAAAATTTAAAAAATACTCATAAATAAATTATTAATGATATTTATTTTTAATGTTATTATATGTATGTAATATCTTAAACGGTAATACAATCTACATTAAGATATTATTGATGATTAGGAGGAAGTATTGAAATACTTGAACATCTTTAAGAAGCTTAATACGAAGAATGATTTTTATTTCTTATTTTTTTTCTAACTTTTTTTATATAGGGAGTCGTTGACCACATACACAATTCACTACAAGAAAAAAAAATAACAATTTAAAGAAAAAATAATTAATTGTTATATTGACTAAGTTAGTAACTAATTTATAAATTAAAAAATTATTGGTATCTAAAATAATTTCTATTATTAATACAAATTTATAAATTAGTTTATAAGTTGGTATCTAACATTAGATACCAAATTTTAACTACTAGTTACTTTGGATTCTTAGTTAGTCTTTAATTATAATTAGTGATTAATTTAAAATATAAAATTATTAGTAACTAAATTTCTGGTAACTGATGTTAGATATTAATTTAGAAACTAGTTTATAATTTTTTATTAACAATAGAAACTACTTTAAATACCAATAATTTTTTAGTTTATAAAATAATATATAACTTAGTCAATATAGTAACTAATTATTTTTTATCTCTAAAATTAGTTCTTACTTAATGATTTTTTGTAGTGATTGAAGAAATTTGGCATGAATGAGCAAAATATTTTTTATGAATTAAAAATTATAATTTGTAATGATTTAGAATTATGTGTGGTTCTTAGGCATTACTATAGTTTAGTTTTGATTAAGTTGTGCTGGTTTATTTTTCCAAGTTTTTATTTGTTATTCCTAAATTTGGATAAATAAATAAAAAATTATTTTCCTAACAGTCTGGTATGTCTATGATTTACAAGTACATCGATTGATACTTTAACCTATATAATACCCTAAACCCTAAAATGATACATTATATTTTGGCCACAACTAATGTAATATGTTTTTTTATTGCAAAAAATGCACACAGTTGAGATATTACATCTATTCTCGTGGGACATCCAATGTAGTATGTGCCTTTATTGATAAAAAAAATGCACACATTTAGTATATTACTTCTCTTTCTAGGGACAATTGAAGTAATGAGTCTCACGCTAGTTTAATTTTTGTACTTGTTTTGAATGTTTTATATTAGTTAGTATTTAACATTGATGTAATATTTGTCTATTTTACATTAGTTCGCAACTAATGTAAAATATACCCCACTTTCTACATTGACAATATCTACATTGAAGGTAACTTTTAAAGTATGCTTTTAAAAATATTTTTGTATTGATATTGAATTAAAACTAAATTTAATTTCTTTAACATGTAAATAGCAATTAAAAAATAATAAAAATCACAAGAGGAAAAATATTTGTTATTTTGAATTGGAAGTGGATGGTTGAGATGTGATGGAAACCAAGTAGAGGATGCTCTAGGCCATGAAGCCCAAGCCCAACAAGGGGCCCAAGCCCATCAAGGGGTCCAAGCCCAACAAGGGGCCCAAGCCCAACGAATTACTAGGAGCATGGCAAGAGCTTTGGGACAAGAGTATAATAAAATGGCTCTTCTTATTTCTTTTATAGAATAGGGGTGTGAATGTAATAAAAAGGTGTAAGTAGTAAGGGAGTCTAGTGGGGAGTGTAGATAGGAGCCTAGGGGGTGCCAAACCGAATTTCATTGCATTTGTGTGCCATTTAGCTTGCATTTTCAGCACCTCTAGGCTATAAATAAAGGTGCTTAGCTTGTACAATTCAGATTGGAATTTTATAGTAGAGAGACTATACTCAATTTGGGAGAGAATTTGTGAGTTTTGAGTCTTCCTCTTCTTTGCCTTATCTTGTGAGCTATGGTGAGCTTCAAGTGGTGGCACTCCATCACTTATCTTGGTTCAAGGTTCCAAGTGGCGTGAATGGCTTCTTCCAATTCTCAAAATCCAGCAAGCATCTTATTCTATAAGTGTTCTTCTTCCCTTTTCTTCAATTTTCCATTCGGTAGTTTTGATTCCTAGAGTTTACTTCTTTTTCTACCGTTTATTTTGTGTTTCCAGCATTGTGTTCTTAATTCTGTTTTGGTTCAGTAGCTATCATTTAAATTCTGTCCAGTTTTAATTCTTGTTCTTCTTTCCTTTTGTTTTGATTCAATTTGACAATACATGGACTTCAATATGAGTCTTGGTTGGTGCTTAGTTTTGGTGAGTTCTTGAATTTAGAACATTGATCCAATTCTAAAGTAGAGTGCCTTTTAAATCCAGCTCAAGTTGTTCCTAAGAATGTCAAGAATCATGTGTTCTTGTAGTTACATTCACATCAAGATGTTTTGGTAATAGGAAAGGGTTTGTACATTCTTCATGGGATAAATGTAACTAAGGGTGTTACATGGACGATTGAGGACAAGTTCATGTCTCCACCGTATATGTTTCTATCTCATTTGTTTGTTACTTCGTTGTTGAAGTACACTGCAATATAAAATCGTAAATAAAATAAATTTGTAATGTCATCTTGTTGTTTTTTAAATAATTATATAGAAGTGATTATTATGAAAATGGTTTCAAGTTGCAAACACACGTGACCTCATGGTGAAAATTCAACCATGCACCATTTGTACTCACCAATTTTATTAGTCAAAACTTGTAGTCGAATATGTTAAATAAATACTAAAAAAAACTCTTATAAGTTTTCACAAACATATAAAAAAATATATTTAACCATTTTCATATGTTTGGCGTCTTGCTATTTGCACATGTAAAGAAGGGAAAATTAGAAGCACATGTTGAGAGATGCATCTTCATACAATATGTGCATGGTGTGAAGAGATATAAGTTATGGAGGTTGGACCTTAGAGAGGTTAGGTATTTCATGAGCAAAGACGTCACATTTGATAACACTCGAATGACTATGATGTGCAAAGATATCACATTTGATAACATTCAAATGACTATGATGTGCAGAGATCTAGAGAAAAGGCAGGAGAAAATCCATGTTGAAGTGGAGCTGTGGAGCCTTTTACTGAGGGATCAGATTGTTTGGAGGCATCATACAATGTTCACCAACCTTCTACCTCAATGATTGACTCTGGTTATCAGCTTACACATGATAGGGAGAATAGGATGATCAAACCTATATAGAGATTTGGATATAATGACCTTATCAGTTATGCTTTGACAATAACTGAGGAGACAAATGCTTCAGAGCTTAAAAGCTTTCAGGAGGCTGTAGAAGGTTTAAAAGGTCAACAATGATAGGTTGTCATGGAGGAAAAGATTCATTCTTTGGAAAAGAACCACACATTGACACTTGTTGATCTACCAAGAAGCCAAAAGGTTGTAGGATATAAGTGGGTGTTCAAGAAGAAGGAGGAAATACCAAGTGTAGAAGGTCAAAGATTCAAGGCTAAACTTGTGGCAAAAGGTTTTACATAGGTGGAAGGTTGATTATAATGAAATATTCTCACATCTTGAAAAGTATTGTTCTATAAGGATTTTAATATCTATTTTTAACCACTAGAATATGGTGTTATAACAGTTAGACGTGAAGACAACACTTCTGCATGGAATTCTGGAGGAGACTGTCTATATGCAACAACTCAAGAGGTTTTGTTGAAGATGAGGAGGAATGTTTGTCCCTTGGAAAAATCATTGTATGGATTGAAACAGAATCCAAGGCTATGGTACAAGATATTTGATGACTTTATAAGGCATACAATGTTCTAGAGGTGCAATTATGCTAACTACTTATACATCCTCAAAAGGAAAGAATAATATGTGGTGTTCTTACTCTTATCTGTAGACAATATCCTTGTAGCCATCCAGTATAAAGATGAATTGGAGGAGCTCAAACAAAGACTAAGTTCAGAGTTTTAAATGAAGGATCTTGGTCTCACAAGGCGTATACTAGGGAGAAACATATAAAGGGATCAAACAGTTCAGATACTACATCTATCTCAACAAGGGTATTTGCAAAAGTTGGTTGAGAGGTTTAGGATGCATGAATCTAAACCTTTGGGAACATGTTTAGGACACCGTACGAAGCTCTCAGTTTCTCAAGCTTTAAGTATTGAGGAGCAAAGGAGGAAGATGAAGATTACCTTGAATCTTAATGGAGTTGGTAGCATAATGTATGGGATGGTCTGTAACAGACTGGATTTGACTCATGTTGTTATGGTTGTTAGTAGGTACATGGCAGATTCTGGACGAACTCATTAGGAGGCTTTGAAGTGAGTGTTGAGATATATGAGAGAAACAATATTGTCTGGTCTAGTGTATAGAAGATCTACCCTTGAAAGAGGTTCTATAAAAGAGTATTTGGAAGTTGATTATGCAAGGAACATTGATACCCATAAAGTCAATCTCTGGGTATGTCATTACCTTTTTTAGTACAACAGTTTGTGAAAGATCTAATATGCAATTAGTTGTGGCTTTATCTACTATCTAGGCAGAGTATACCAGACTCACATTAGGGATAAAGGAGGCACTATGGTTGAAAGGGATGATTGTGCATAATGTATGACTTTAAACTAGAGGGGGTGAATGGTTTAAAAAGGGTTTTCGCAAACTTTGAAGTTTAGAATGAAATTATTGTGGACTTTACTATTCGTTTTACCTTTGTGGTCTTATCAGTTTGGGCTTTAATTTCTTTTCAACATTTGTTTCCACCGTTCTCAACTTGATTGAAGTTTATGATTTCAGGTTCATGCTCTTCCTGTTGAATACCTAAACCATGGAGAAGCGAAGCCCATAATGCCGCTTTGGTCCAAGGCCCTTGCTCATGCAACCTTAAATATAAAAAGATTTATTATTATAGTTACACGTATATAATGGATTTTCATTTTATAACTCAATTGCAAATGTATTGTGGTTTATGGATTCTGGATTTGGATCTCCCAATATTACTATTAATTACATAATGCATTTGGATTTTAGAACTTCACTACAAAATATTTATGCATTCTGGGTTATGGATTTTTATAATAGCAGAATTAATATATTTGGATATTCGGACTGAATTGAAAATATTTACTGCATTATAGATTTTGATTATAGAAAGATTTAAGATTACTATTATAATTACATTTAGATTTTTAAACTTAATTGAAAAAAATTAATTTAATGTATTTGGATATTTCAATTCAATTGAAAATAAATATTGGATTCTCTATTTTTGCTTATACCAGATTTTTAAATTGATAATCAGGTTTTTCAAAAGAAAATTAACCATTTAACTATTATTCTTTTTTTAAATGTGACCATAGTTACATATGGATATATCCGTTGTAACAGTTATTTATGACAGTTTTAGATACAATTTTTTTTTCTTTTAATATAATCTGTATGTAAACTATGCTTTACATATGAATTTATTGTCTTACATATGGATTTGGGTTGTATGTAATACCAATTTTTCTTATAATGAGATAGAGTCTTGAAAGATCAAAAGAATTTTAGGAGAATATAGTTTTCACTCCTAGAATGGTTATTCCTAGAATGGTTATGTTGAATATCCAATGCATACCTAAAAGAAAATACCACATTTTATTTTGTAGCCCACGTCGTAGTGTCATGTTTCACTATTCATTTTGTACTACATTATAAAGTTTCTTTTCTTAGTAAATATCTCACTTTAACCTATTTATTCTCCAAACTAAATTTGTTAATGTTTATCTTCTCACTTTTTATATATTCAAACACTTATATTTCTTTTTGAAATATAGATGTGAAAGAGTGTGGTATCACTTTTTACATATATTATGGAAAACAAAAACTAAAAACAGAAACTAGTAAGTGAGTGATATTTTTTCACTATCTTTTATTTTATTTTCACACTTTTGCCTAATTAAGCATTTTCAAACAAGGTACACTATTCTCACAATAGTACCGTGCAATGAGAAGAATATATGCAAAACCACCATACAATGAGAAAAATATGGAGTAGCAAATTGCAAAACCAACCAAAGGAAGTATACAATCACCCAATCATCCTTAATAAGCTTTGCCAAAGTACACAAAAAGGAAAGCCAACACCATTGACTTGCATATCGTGGATAAGGGAATTCCATATTTTCCTTTGCCAAATAAACCTTTGAAAAATGGCCAGTAGCAAACAACCAAATATGAACAACATAACACTTCTCCTATGCCAGATCCATGTCCATTTCTAACACGTGGTTGCCATCCCAACAACTTGGTAACGAGAGCTATTAGTTGAATAAGCAAAATAGTTGTGCCAGGTATAAAAATTGGAGACTCGTTGAAAATGAATCTACCATTATTTTCCTTAGCACTCTCGTTGGATGATGATTGCTCTTTTCTTGTTATTTCAAAGACAATGTCTGATATTCTCAATAACTTAAGCACAATGCTCAATAATCCAAAAAACCAAGCATTTGTGGTGGTTATCCTTGCCATTCTTTGAGAGTTCCACCATGTACGAATTGACAACCCTGTTCCCAAGTACTCTACAAAAGTACTTATGTTGTAAATCACAAACAAAGTGGTAGGAATCCATTGTCCAAGATCCTGCAACACGATTGAAATAGTGTGAAAAATGTGTGGATTTAGTAAGTTATTGAATATGAAGTAATATTTTAAAATTTATGTAACTATCTTAAAACTCTTGTACTTTTTTATAGCCTTAAAAGAAAGCACTAAGCAAACAAAAAAAAAAAATAGGTTGATGGAAGAAAAAAAGATTGTTTAAATGTTAAGCTTCTAATCATGGATTATATGCAGTGATGTTAGTACAACTTTCCTAGCCATTATATGATTAAACATTTTAACTCAGAAGTTATGCTTATATATATACACACAAGTGAATTCAATTTTTTTTAATCTAATTAAGTTCCCTTCCTTTATACATAAAAGATAACTTTGTAAAACCACACCTTTAATAATTCTATTACAAATAACAAATAGTGATTATCTTGAGGACTATGCAAGTTAAACTTTTGAATATGAAGACATTTATATCTTTATGAAAAATGAAGTTTAATTATTAAATGAATAAACTTTACTTGATCTATGTGTGTATTCTGCTACCATAGAGTTTGAAAATTGCATGGGATCTAAGTTCATACCTTGGGCAAGAAAGTAGAGTTGTTGATGATGCAATATGCAGGGAGAAGACTGTAGCATATTTCAGGAACAGATCTTAAGCCCCAAGTGGTGACCCAAAGATAGCCCAAGCACTGTCTGAATTGGAGCTTACCAAATAGGGTTCCAAAAATTGGACAGTGGTTGCTTAGGAGAATTTCAAGCAACCCTGAGACCCATCTTCTTTGTTGGACCATTACAGTTATGATATCTTGAGGTGAGCAACCCATAAAGGCTATAAGGTCTGGTGAACACACTTCAGATCTCCAACCTTTTGTGTGGATTTTCAGCCCTGTAAGCGCATCTTCTGATGTTGATCCATACATCCAACCCACCTAACATTCTCAATACTCAGTACTCAAAAATTTTACTAATGACAGAAAAAAGTAAACTTTTTCAAGAACAAACTAGCTTTTTTTTCATTTTTTGTTTGTTTAGGTGAATACTTAGTTTTCTCTTTTGTTTACCTCTTTACCCCAAGCAGTGTCATATTCATATTCACAACTGGCAACTTCTTTTGCTGCCTCAACATATTTCCAAATATTATTATTGGAAGCCAATGTCTTCCCTTCCAAAGCATCAGTAGCTGATTCCACAAACCCCTTTGAACTTCCAAATATTCTTTTCTTTTCTGAGAATTTCCCTGCACACATAGTAACATGGTATATCAGATAACTATAATTTCAAACACTGGAGTTTCTTATCAGCTGACAAAATATTTCGACATTATGAGACCCTTTTGAAACTGAAGAAGAATAACAAATTTAGACTCATAAGGGTAACAGTGAAATCAAAGTACCATTTGTGATGTCATGATCCTTCTTTCCATTTTGAATGTGATGATCAGGAGAAAGGCCATAAATTACTTTTCTTCGGTGCAAGCAATTTGTTCCTATGTAAAATATCCCTTGGAGTCCTGCTAATCCACCACCTAGGTACTGCATTACACAAAAAGAGGATTTATTAACACTTGCCATGTAGTTCATCATAAGGTTATTTGGCTAACTTTCTTGAAACTTGACTCACCAAAAACGTTGCCACAAGTTGATTTCCAAAAGGGTCATCCTTCAATGCATCGTAGAATTGTTGGATACATTGTGAAAATGCAACTTCTTTCTCTCCCTTTGAATCTAGTAAAATGCAGAGGGCGTGCAAAACAATCTTTGGATTATGAACATACATGTCACAATCTACGTTCAGGATAAAGGGAGCATTTGTCATCACTCCGGAAACTCTTGTCTGTTCATGATACAAATAACAGTGATTTAAGATCTTGTAAGAATTCTGAATACAAATAATGATACAAACTACTATTAGTAACACAACAATTTCTTCTTAGTTAAGAAGAAAACAAACTCACCAACACATTCATGGCACCAGCTTTATAATGATGTGGATGTTGCTTCTTCTTTTCTCTAGATACGTAGACTAAGTGTGGCAACTCGTCTGAAAGACCTTTGTTTTCGCATATTACCTATCAACAAGTACAAAAATATTTGTTTTGAAGCTGTTTATGCATTCTCTTTCAAAAAATAAATCAAACCTTTATTCATTAATATGTTTGTTCAGATCGATTGAGCATTAAAGAGAAAACTCCATTCAAGGGTCACGAATTTCTTTGTCTTCTTTAGATAAAATACTATTGTATAAACTATTATATCTTTTAAATTATGGAAATTTTTGACGTAAATAATAACATTTTTCTTCTATCAAGATAAAATAGTTAAGTGTCCTCATTTTTGTTTTTATGGGTTGCTAAATATTTGCCTGAAAATTATCTTTTTCACCACTAACCTTTTTATAAAGCATGATATAACTCCACAACTCTTTTTAATAATAAAATTTTATAATTAGGTTAGTTAATAAATAAAATTTTACAATTATGCTAGTTAATAAATAAATAAATTATTTAAAATTTAAATTAGTTATTGATGGTTGTATATCTAAATTGGTGGGGTGAATCCACTATAATTTGTTGTTAAAAATTTACCGAGAGGACTGTGCCCCAATCAAATTTTCATTCAAGTGCAGTCTTAAGTAATTTTTTTTATGAGAAAAATTTGAATAAATTTGAAATATTTTACAGAAATCCCAATCCATTGAAAAAAAATTCTAAGAGTTATGTATATTCATAATTTCAAAACAAAATACAAACATCATCAAAACTTACCTTAATAATTACTTCCAAAAAAATTCATCCTCACTAAGTTCACCCCACACACAACAAAGCAGTTACAATTGATTAGATTGCAACAACAAAACACACAATAACAATTAATTATAAAAATAAAAATAATTAATCATTCTAAATAAATTAAATACTATTTTAAAAATTAAAAAATTATTAATATATAAAATAATTTATATAATTAATAAAAAATTATAAAATAAATTTTTAATTAATTACTAAAATTTTAGTTATTAATATCTTAAATTTTGAATTAGTATTAATAAAACTAAATTTACATATAAAATAATAAATATCTAAAATCTTAATAGATAATAATTAAATATTAATATAAAAACTATTTTATAATTTTTTATTAATAATAAAAATTATTTAGATATTAATAATTTTTTAATTTATAAGATAGTTTTTAATTTAAAATAATAACTAAATATTTTAATATTTAAAATTAATTTTTATTTAATAAGTTTTTATAAAAAACATTTAATACAAAATAAATTTTGCGAACCAGCTATCTTAAAGTGTACCAAACTCCAAACTTTAGTTGGTACTCAAGCTTCACAACATATATTGGTTGGGACCTACCAAATCATCGTTGTACTATAAAGTGATCACGTGCTCCTTATTGAATTGTCTCGTTAAATAAGTACTGTTCATTAAAGGTGTTTGAAGCTACATGTGATTTAAATAATCATCAAAACAAAATATAAAATAAAATATAGTTAAGTTTAATCTTATTCTAATTTAATATAAAATTCAAATAAAATCAAATTAATATTTTAAGGGTTTTTTAGGATTTTTTTGCTAATATACAATTATTAAAATTTTAAAAAAATTGTAAAACAATTTTTTTTTAAAAGAATTATTAAATATTTTATAATAAAAAGAATGAAAACATATAGTTTGAACTTACTTTAATTGTTATTGTATTTATAATATAAACTTTATCTGATATTTATAAATAAATTATAAAATAAATTTAGTACCAAATTTTTTATAAATATAAATGTATTGTAAATAAAATAATATTAATCTATACAAAAACAAACACGTTTTTTTTATATATTTGTTAGTAATTAATTGATTTTAAAAACATAACATTATATTTAAATACAATGAATAATTTTATTTGATTTAAATTAAAATGAAATTATTTGGTTGAAGAAAAAGTAAATCAAACAAATTAAAAAAAAAATATTTTTAATTATTATTTTGTATCGGATTGATTTTCAACACTTCTAACAATTTAAGTGTAATCGGAAAAACTCAGCTATATATCATTAAGTACTTCTTTTATTTATAATAATTAACATAACAAGGTTTGCAAAATCCATCAACATTATATTGCATTAGTATAACTTAGAAAGTTCTTTTTTAACACGTATGGCTTTATATTATTGTAATATTTTAAAATAGTTTTATTATAATTAAATTTATCTTTTCAGTACATTTAATTATGTTTAAAAGATAAAACTGCATTAGAAGAAGGAAAGAAAACGAATTGGCATAGTAGAAAAAGACAGGTACATATATTTATTATTTATGTAATTAACTGCAATAATATAATATGTACCTTAATTATGGTTGGATGATTTCTAAGCTGTGTATTTGAGAATATAGCAAATTCTCCTATGAGAGGAATCGAATTTGTTGCTGCATTCATAATTTTACTGCACAGACTCTCATACTCCTTCTGCAATCAAAAGCCAAAGACATAATAACCACCACGTAAAATGAAGTTTTGAAATAATAATTAAGAATATAAATAATAATTCAAGATACAATTAGATAATTATAAATTTTTATAATAATAATAAATTTTTGTTTGTATGCTTAAACAATTAATTATAAAACATAATTTTATATGTATTAGACTATGTTAGAAATAAAGTACTAATAGACTCAAGTTGCATGGAACAACTAGTATAAATGTTGTTTGAAATGTGCCTATGTCTGTAGATATTATATACATGTATCATTTATAAGTTTTTATTTCAATAAATACAAATAAGTATATTTAGTCAAATATTTTTTTTTCAATAGGATATATTTAGTCAAATATATCCTTTAAGTATTTGTAGTACATATCAAATTCTAATAAATTTTTATTTTATGGTGGTAGGAGTTGTATATTTCTTAATTTTTTAAGAATATGTTACAATATTTTATCAATATCAAGATTTCTTGAAGAACATGTTAAAAGTTATTTCATGTCAACAACTTATCTAGAAAATGTGGATATCAATGTTATAGAGTCATTAAACTATCTCAGACCCTACACATTGCTCAAAAGATAAAGAATATTCATATACTTAGGTCTATAAAATATTGTCATGTTCTAAAGATATTGTCAAATAAGTCATACACATTAATTCTAAGTTAAGAACATTGAATGCATCTTCAAGTTTCAAAGCATGCTAAGATCTAAGAAAAAGTAATAGCAAAAAAAGACCTTCATAATGGTTATAAAGGATTTGCAACGAATCTTTTCTTCTCAAGCTCTATATAAAAAAAATATCTATGAAGGAATGTTGAAAAAAGTCTTGCAACTAGAGGGAACATAATATCTTAAGTTATTCTTAGCATTTATAGTTGTGAGAAAAAATATAGTTTGTGTTCGAGAACAACCTAAAAGAATGAATCGAATCTTGTATCCATTGTAAGACATAACCTCTCTTTTAGTGAATAATCTAGAGATGTTTTTTATCACTTTCTTCGTAAACCTTGGTTTGAACCAAAGTGGTAGTTGTTTAAAGAATACTCACATTTAGTCAAAATAGTATTCCAAATAATACTATGTGTTTTAGTTATGAGTGATTGCGTTTCAAAGAATATTTAGTCTTAATCATAAATAGTTGTAGCCTAAAGAATACTTGGTTTTATAGTGATTGAACTCTAGAGAAACAATACTCAATGGGTTAGAAAAAAAAATATTAGGTTATAAATAATTCTCAGGATTTTAGTCAATGATGTTTGTGATCCAATAATACTTAGAATTTTAATTAAGAATATTGTTGTTCAAATAATACCTAAGTTGTTTGTGTTTCAAATAATACTCATTTTTATTTTCATAACATTAGTTTAGTTAGTAAACTCAATCAATTTATTATAATTTCATTTAATAATAATACTTCTTTTTTTATATTATTATATTTTGAAAATAACTTCATTGAATTGTCAATTTTTTCTATACA